>NC_056750.1:102000071-102027571 GCF_019279795.1 Protopterus annectens | reverse complement strand
GAATTAGTTCAGGCTATGCACAATGACCCAATGACAAAAATATTAATGGTGTTTAGACTCGCGAAGGGGATCTTAGTGGGAGTGCAGAGTTCAGCTCTGAGCCCAGTGCTGTGCATACTGGTGATGGACCACATTAACAAAGAGTCTGGAGGACTAGGTGCTGTGCTGTATGCAGACAACGTTGTGATACAGTTACATTCTGAACAAGGACAACACAAATGATCTGGGAATGGAAAGCAAAACTGAATTCACATGGGATCAAAACAAGTACAGGTAAGAAAGTTGTAATGATGGCAAAGTCATCAGTCCTGGGCCCACTCTTGTTTGGCATCTACTTTTCCGAAGTACAAGCAAACACAGGAGGGTTATGGCTGACAAAGTTTGCAGATGACTGCAAACTGGGCGCCATAGTAGAAAACACATCTGACACAGATATCCTTCAGAAGGGTCTCACAGAAACGGATAACTGGTGCCAGAGCCATGGCCTAAAGTTAAATGCCAAAAAATGCATAGTCATACCCTTCGGGAAAAACAAGGTTACCCCTAGCTACCAAATAGGTGGCAATCCACTGAGCACAGAAGAAGTTATCAGGACCTGGGGACCCAGGTTGATAGTAGACTGTCATTCGACACCCATGTAGCTAAAGTAGTTAGGAAGACCTTCTACATTGCCCACCTTATTATGAAGGAATTCTCATCTAGATCAAGGGAGGTCATAGTCTCCCTATACTCATCACTCATCAGACCAATGATTGAGTACAATGCCCCATTCGGAATGTATCTGACCCGACACTTGCAGCAGCTGGAGAGGCCACAAAAGTTCCTCACCAAAAGGATAAAGGGTCTCAAACATCTGTCCTATGCTGCCCGACTGAAAGAACTCCAGCTCTATTCAGTCACTTACCGCTTGCTCAGAGGTGACCTTTGCCTAACATACAAGGCCATGTCAAACCCAGATTTGATGAATATGCTTCACCTCAAAAAATCTAGATCCGTCAGAGCCACAAGGGCGGCAGACTTAAACCTCGACACGGCTATTAATAGGACGTGCTGGAGGGATAGATTCATCACCCAAAGACTCCCTATGCTGTGGAATAAAATCCCGGTATATGTGAGGCAGAGCACCTCGCTGGCCTTGTTCAAGAGAAATCTTGACCAATGGATGGGAGATCGCAGATATACCCCAGGGATTACCTCAGTGTCACTGCTCAACAGAGGCACAGCAGAATAATGGGTATAGTTCCCCATACTAAAGGGGTGGCGTAAGCCACAAAACTATGGGCTAGGCTTGTAAATGCCCTCGGGCAGATAGCCTAGTATGAACCTATGAACCTATGAACCTATAAATGGGGGAAATCCAAACAAGATGAATGGTGAGACAGAAAGGAAAACTGTGGAACAGATTAACAGCTTAAGGTATATGGAAGGTGTGGTTGAGGAGAAGGGAAGTTTGAATGAGGAGCTCAAAGCTACGGTGGCTGTTCTGGACAACAGCAAGTGGTGACTATGGCAGTTTGCTGTGTGTGTGAATGTGAACGAATTCTATCGCACTAGCCTTCTTGGTGGTAGTGTCACACAAGTTGGCTATGTTCCTCTCTGTAGAGCTCTTCACACACTGGGCCTACCAAGTGCTGGTTTTACGTACATGGCAACTGTTTTACTAGATCATCTTTTCCTCAGTATGTCAGCACTATGAAGACCTAGTTACAAGCCATTTAGCATCATACAGGTGGAGCACCTCTTGTTTATGTTGCTCGTCTTCTTTCTCTCCTGTTCTGGGATGGGTGTGGGTAACTGCTGCCCTACTTTACTTACAAATTGCTACGCATTAAATTTCTACTGTGATATTTTATTTTTTCTCTATATGTGCAACTGTTTCCTGCATTGGGAACGAAGTAATGTAATTTTGTTTAGCTACACTGCTGTGTAGTTCTGAATGACAACAAAGTTTTCTTTGACTTATGAATCCCCTATATGTTTCTTACTTGCTGTTTGATCTAAACTAGAATTATTTAAAATTATTATACGACATGGGTCAGGCCATAATGCTTTGATCTAAATTATTAAAATGGTTACATTTTTTCCTGGTATATAATTTCATACTTAAAAGTAAATGACTAAGAATTTTTTTAATTAATTTATTCTCTTACATCAGCATAGTGATTTAACAATTCTCATTTGATGTTTTTGCAATTCTACTTCCATTCCAGAATTTCTACTTGATATAAAATACAACTCAAGAATTGACATATAATCCTATAGAATTTGAATAAAGAGAAACATATACTTTCTTCATCCTGCACTTTATGAATTATGTCTTCATTAAACAAAACTACAAGTAAAATAGAAATCATAATGTGGTCACGACATTAGAAACAATACGACTTATTAGCCGATATTTAACTTCACAAAGTTTAAGATAACTGATAACATCTACTTTTTTATATAATCAAAAATATCTGCAAAATATAAAATGGGACCTGCAATAGAGTATAATGTGAAAAAGGGAATTTTGCATAATTTTAAACTTACCTTTGATAATGTTTATAGAAATATTAATACATTCAAATCAACGATAATTTTTATTAATAATGATACCGATAAATAACCAACTGCAGATAAAGATACCAATAAACAACTGACGGCGAATAATTAGTAGGCTCGGGATGTTAAAATACTTGAAATGTATTCTTTATCTATGGAATTCCCTGCAATGGGTAGCCCGACATCCAGCCAGTATACCAAAGCCTACTGTTGCTTTAAGGAATGTGGAACATCACATGCATGCTCCTCGAACAGCACAGGGCATAAAGTTGATCTCCGGATGTACCCTCTTCAGAAATTATTGCACCAGTAGGAACACCAGTCTAAGCAAACCCAAGTTATAACTAGTACATCCAGAACAAAAATGGACTTGGAGAAGGAAGGAGTACTGCAAAAGTGAAGGAAAGGACATCTACGATTATGTTACGTTTTTACACAAATGTACTAAGTCCGGCCATTCACTGCTTGCGGTTCTGTTAATGTATGGGTGAGTGCCAAAGCTCAAGAAGGGGCAGTACAGCCCTCTAAGAACCATGAAGACTGGGCCTAGCAAAACCAGCTCTAGCGAGACCATCCAACTTGTAGTGCTTGGTAAAAATATGCACAGAAGTCCAGGTAGCCACTTCAAGAATAGAGTTAGCATCTAAGCCCTTGCAAAAAGCACCTGAAGAAGGTACAGCTCTAGCAGGATGAGCCTTTACAGAAAAAGAAAGGCTCCTACCATGAAAAGTTTAACAAAAATAAATAGCCTTTGAGATCCAAGCAGAAATAGTTTGCTTAACTACAGCTAATCCTAAGGACCTAGGATTCAAAAAAATAACTGATCAGATTTTCTAATAGTCTTAGTCTTATCCAAATAAAATTTGAGTGGTCTATGCATGTTGTAGCACCCTCTCACTGGCAGGTTCTGGGGGGGGTGTAGGCAAATAAATAGACTAAGTGACAACTTATTAAACACCTTAGGCAGAAAAGGAGGATTAGTACAAAGGGACACCCTGTCCTTATGAAATACCAAAAAAAAGTAGGACAAGCCTTAAGGTCTTGAAGCACAGGCACTCATTTGACAGAAATAAGAGCCAACCAAAAGGCATGTCTTAAGAACAATGTTGCAAGGAAGCTGAACCAACAGGCTGAAAGGGAGCTGGAATCAACTTCTCCAAAACAAAATTAAGAACCCAGGGAAGAGGAACAGGCTTCCTGGGAGATCTCATCTGAAGGACACCTGTAAGAAATTGTTTAGTGTCCAGTCTAGAAGCTAAAGGAGGAGATAAAGGTAGACAAGCAGAGATAGCCAATAAGTGACCCTTAATAAATGAATAGGCCAAACCAGCACTGAGCAACTCACACAAATGAGAGAACCAAAATAATGTAGATTACGAGAAAGTCACCAAACAGAAAACCTCTTCCATTTCAATAAGTAGGATTTCCTTGTAGTGGGTTTCCTGGCCTCCTGCAGGATCCTCAGCACATCCTCAGAACAAAAGGTGTCCATGTGGAATCAAAATCCTACCATCCACAGTGTCAGCTGAAGAGTGGACAGGTGGGGATTGATGAAAGATCCCTTGTACTGTGTTGGTAGCTCCACCCTGTGAGTTAACTTGTGATTACTGCCCTTGGCTAAATGCAGAAGAAGAGGGAACCAATGCTGTCTCAGCCAAAACAGTCAACAACAAGATTATGGGAGCCTCCTGTTGAGTTTTGAACAGGACTTTTGGAATGCGAGGAAGGGGAAGAAATGCATAAAGGAGCATTCCCTTCCAAGAAAAAGAGGAGGTGTTCAACTTCCACACCAGAGGACCTGGGACTCTGGCACAAACTAGAACAAGTTGTTTGTTCAGAGGAGAGGCAAACAGATCTACTTGAGGAGTACCCCACTGGTGGACAATGTCTAGAAAGATATGCCTGTGAAGCATCCATTCATGGGGTTGAGTTAAGGACCTGCTCAGGGTGCCTGCCACAATGTTCTGACCCAAAGGGATATAAACTGCCTGAAGAGTCACTTGATACTTGATGGCAATAACCCATACCAGGAAAGCTAACCGGCAAAGAAGGCAAGATCTTGTATTTCCCTGTTTGTTTATATACCACATCAATGTGGTATTGTCTGTGAATACCTTGAAAGGCCCATGAGAGAAGAGAGGCTGAAAAGCATGAAGAGCCAGCAGAAGAGCTGTCATCTCTCTGACACGGATGTGCTCCTTCTGCTGAAGAGGTGACCACACACCCTGCACCTTTAGGGAGCCAAAAGCTGCTCCCCATCCTACATCTGAATCATCTGTCAACAGCTCCTGAGAGGGATGAGGAAGATGAAAAGGGAGCCCTGGATTTAGAGACAACTGCAGAATCTACCATCACGAGACAAAGAAGAGGAGGAACTATAAAGTCTAGAGGATGTGCATGTTGAAGCTACATTGTCTTCAGAAACCACTGCAAGTTTCTCATGTGGAGTTTAGCCAGAGGGAGCATAGGAATGGTGGATGCCATGAAACCCAGAGCTCTCAGAAAATCCCTGGCTGTAATTGATGTCAGAGGAAGGGGACTTTGAAAGAAGGAAATGTGAGTTAAGGCCTTCGGAGGAGGCAGGGATGCCAGCATTGGCACCATCTGAATCCTGCAACCATGAATAAACATGATCTTGAGAAGGAATCAGAGAAGACTTATTGAAGTTTGTTGTTAACCCCAGGCTCTGAAGAAAGGAAACGGCAAAATGAAGACTTTGAAAAAGGGTCTGTAGAGACGATGCCAAACTCAATAGATCATCCAAGTAAGGAAATATTTGGATCTCTTGAAGCCTGCAAAAAACAGTAACAGGAGCAAGGCATTTGGTGAACACCCTTGGGGAAGTAGGAAGGCCAAGTGAGAAAGCAGTGAACTGAAAATTCCAGGAAGCAACAAAGAAATGCAAAGACTTCCTGAAAAGAAGATGAATTAGAACATGGAGATAAGCATAACTGAGATACACAGATACCATATAGGCCTGAGCGAGCAAAAGAGGAAAGAGTCTGAAGGGACAACATCCAAAATTGGGCACCTTCAGAATGTTTGAGAGGGCCAGACTTGGGCTCAAAGTACCCACTTTTCTGGGTACTAGAAATATTCTTGAATAAAAACCCCATCCCCCTTTGGGGCAAAGCACAAAGGTATCTCTTGCATAGTACCCAAAGTCAAAAGGTCTCAAAGACCCTCTGGAGGAAAAAGGAAGCTGTTCTTGAGGAGACTGAAGAATGCTCATAAAAGGGGGATGGGATTTCCACACTATGAAGTACCCCTGGTGAATAATGGATAGAATCCAAAAATCCTGAGTAATCTGAAGTCAAACAGGAAGAGAGAGAACATTTGGCTGGGAAGAGAGTGATAGTCATACACCACCTGGTTTATCAAGAAAGGAAGACTTTGAGTCCTTGAACTCTGAGTAGCCTTAGCAGGAGGAGCCCACTTCCACTCTTTTTACCCTTAGGAGGGCAAGATTGCCTATGAACAAAAGTTAGCTTATTTGAGGAAGTTTCAAAGTTTAGGCACAGGAGAGACAAACATGTTTGAGTTCCTATAAAGCCTTCCCCTTATCCTGAAGGGACTTAAACCAGCAGCTGCATCCCCAAACAAATGCTTATTATCCAGAGAAGCATCCATCAACTTAGCTTTAATATCATCAGGTAAAGGTTGAAGCCCAAGGCAAGAATGCTTCCTCATCCCTAACCCAAAAGCAGCAGCCGCAGAAGATGCATCTGCAGCATCATAACTACCCTTGATGGAATGATGAGCCACCTGGGAGGAAATACCCAACAAGGAGAGGGTAGAAGTTTTATCCTCAGAGTCTGAAAGGTCAGAAATAAGCTGACAAACCTGAGAAAAGAAAACTTACGCATACCTGGACATATGGGTCTGATAATTAATAGCCCTAAAGGCCACGGTTGCAGAAGTGTAAACCTTTTTACCTGGCCTTTCCTTGGTTCTGCTGTCTTTATCAGAAGGCAGTAACTTAGGTGAAGGAAGCAACTGAGAGGGCCTGCAGAGGCTACAGAAACCACAGAGGGGTCAGCAGCAGGACACTTGTACAAAAAGATACAATCCTCAGGCACTCTATAAAACCTATCAGACTCATTGGGAACGGGGGGGGGTGCAGAAAATCAGGAGCTTTAGAAGCATTGGAAAAAGCATCTAACAAATTAGCAAAACCAGTACGAACAGCATAAGGTTTATGAAATTCCATCTGCAACAATGCATAGTACTTCTTATGGATGTTTAAGACCGAAGCACAATCCCATTTAAAAAATTCCATCATTCAGGAGGTTTGTATCCCCAAAAGAAATTTCTTCAAAGGAGTTCCAGGATGATTAGGTTCCTCCTCTTCTGATCCACAGTTCTAAAGAAGAAGGAATTTGGGAAGAGTAAGCAAAAGATTCCTCATCAGAATCGGACTCCTCAGAAGAATCCCGTTCCCTGGGCCTTTTAAGGGGAGTAGAGGACCAAGGGGGAGCTGAAACAGAGACCCTCAAGGAGGTTTTAATGCCATTAAAGCATTAAACAAACCCTGTGTACAGCCCACCACACTCGCTCTGTGGGTCCATAGGAGCAAGAGAAACAGGTTTAGGTTTTTCTTTCTGAAACAACATCTGCCCTATAAAGGTTACAAGGCTCTGACCCAGGACAGCATTCAATAAGCATAGTAGGAACTTCTTCCCCAACTAATATCTGCGGAACACCCCTAAGCCCCTTGGAAATAATTAAGCATGGTTCCCCCTGAACTTCTGAAACAAACATCTGCAAAGCCTCATTGGACGTGATGCAAGCCAGATCCTCCCCTGCCTCCAACCTGGTCCTGGCTAAGGAATCCAACAACTAAGCCAGGCAAGCCTCGGGGTTCTCAATGACCTCAGGAAAAACGTCTGGTGGAGGCTGGACAGCAGAAGATTCTGTTTTTTTAACATTTTTCCCTAACAGCTGACCCTTGAGGTGGGAAGTTCTTTCATTGTATCTTTACAGAAAAGCTTAAGGTGATGGTTCTCAGGGTACAATGCAAGGGAAGAAAGCCTACTAGGAAAAGCTTTCAGTATGAAAGCCTGACAAACTGAATTGGTCATATGGTTATGAGAAGCTCCTAGGAAAAATAAACACTTATCGTGGCGGTCTTTTTGGGGAATCTGCCTCTCACAGTTTACCCTTCCTGGATGACATTAACCTCCAACAGCAATAAAAAAGCATACATCCGGAGGTCACCTTTATGCCCTATGCTATGCGAGGAGCATACGTGTGACATTTGGCGTACCTTAAAGCAACAGTAGGCTTTGGTATGCTGGACAGATATTAGGCTACCCATGGCAGGGAATCCCATATGTTAAGAATACTGCAGCCAGTGAATGGAAGGACATCTTCAAATACGCAAAAGTTCCATCATTCGGGGTGATTACTCATTGTTAATCTAGGAGACTTATACAAGAAATATAAGCTATACCCAAAAATTCCTCAATTTCATAAACAAGAGTTGCATGGCTCAAATAGTCAAATAGCCGACAGGAGGACAAAATGTTCTTTACCAGGTCTTATGAATATAGTATATATGCACCATCTCTTGGGTATACCCTTCCCTAGTCATGTTCAACCACAAACTGGTAAGCTTCTTTTTCAAAATCCAGAAACCAGTGAATGAAGATAACACAGTATTCAAAGACTTCAAACATATAAACTTCCTTTTTTGAAGTTCCACTTTATCTGTCCCCAAAACGTTGACATGGCTAGTAGTTATGCAAGTAAATTCTACACTAACAAAGAATACTTTATAAACATGTCAGTCCCTACCAAAGCTAAACAAAAGGGGAAGATTTAGAGCAAATCAGATTGGTGGCCCACCCTCATAAACAGTACAATAAATTAAAAAATCTCACTATAACATAGCAACACTAAAGTCCCGCAAATCACAGTCAACATCAAAAGTTTATCCAAGATGCTTCAAATGTCATCAGGAAAACCATAACTTTTTAAGCGCAAACTAGAATTGGAAACTAGAGATAATTAGAGCCTTCTTTACTTACATCAGGCATTTAAATTTAACACCCAACAATGCTCAACTTATTCATAATGGCATCACCTACTCTACTCTAGTATAAACCACAAATATATTAGCAAACAATTTCAGTGCAAATTTCACTCCACAGACATCTAGAAAAATCCACATATATCCAAGGATCTCAAACACCCAAACATCATAACAGAACACTTCTTAAAAGAACTCTCCAAAGCAAATAAAAAGAAAAAAAAATACACCTTCTATATGACCTGATAACATAGCAGGCTGTCTGCTGAACAGCACGAACATGCACTGGTTTACCCACTCCTGCAGTTATTAAACTGACTTAACGTTACCCACTGATTTTGCCTCTGAGGTCAGACAGACAACTTCTGTATGATGTCACTTGACAAGACTGACCCATGCACAGTCCCCAGGAACTACACACCAATCAACCTGATGAGCCTCATTTGCAAAACTAAGGCATGGGTCATAACAGACTTGATAAAATATAAAAATGTAAATACCCAACAGCCAGTGGTTTGGTTTTATCAAGGTTACAGCCTGTCAAATCTGGTGTTTTTTTTCTTTTTTGTGAGAGTAACATAAGCTATGCATCCCTATGCAGTTAAATGGATAGGTAATAGACTGAGGGACAGAAACCAGGCAGAGGGTGGCAGGAGTGACCTCAGAGGAACTGGAGGTCACCAGTGGGTTCCACAAGGATCCTTCCTAGAACCTCTGGTATTCATCATATATTTCTGTGCTCTCCAAATTAAAAATGGGGAACTTTTTGTTTAAAGGACCACTACATGCTGCGTCACTTGTTTTCTCATTTCAGAGGTCCTCTTTCCTGCCATTATTTGAATGTAGCACTGTACCATATTCTTTTTCTTATCCAGAATGACGCTTTCAACATTTTTTTTCATTAGCTGTTCTTACAGCTCTGGTACTGTGAGCTGTCTTTGAGCATATCACAGTCTCGTACAACTGAAACAAATGTATGGGTGCTTGACCCGTTTGGTAATAACGCCCAGTGTTATTTTTCACTTTTTCCTCAGTTGCTGCCCAAGGACTGCCCATGAACCACCTCCTTCACTCCTTTCACCCTGGGAATGCCCCCAAACAATAAGTATGCATGAGATCTTTTAATTTTTGGTTCCTCCAGCCAATAAAAATGTGATGCTAAGTGACTGTGGGAACTATTTTATTCATTGCAGTTGCTGGATGCATCTGTTTTGTTGAGGGATTACCATGATACACGTTTATCACACAAATGCTTTCTAGTGATGATTTTGTTTTCTTTTGCCAGACATATGTGTAGCACAAATCTCCAGTGTCTATACAAATTTTTCCTTTCTTTTCTTTTTTTTTTTTTTTAATTGTCCTACATAAATGTATAGCTCCTACAAGAATTCATAGGGTTAAGCAACTAAAGCATTACTTTAATTAGAAACACCGTGGTGAGCAGATGGAATGTAAAGAGGTTTTTAATTTCTTCTTTTCTTATTTTACACTTGCTAAACAGCGAAGTTTTTCCTGAACGAACGTTCTGTAGCATACGTACATCTCGATCGCTTAGTTTAAGAAGTCGGGACAAAGGCAAAAGTAATGGCGAAAGGCCTGTAAATAAGGACACAAGTTAAATGTTGCTGTTATAAACTTAGAAAGTTGTTCAATTAAAAAGATTTGTTTTTTTGTGTATTTCCAGGAACATGTATATCATTATGTAGTGTGCAATCAGTGGGCATTTGCCAACAAACCACAGATTTTATTAGGACAAACCTAACTTGAGGCAAAAATATGGGCATTCTGTGAACATCAGTTCCTGGAGTTCGCACTCTTAAGAAATCTAATGTTTGCCATTATTTTACTCTGGCTAAGCAGCATTTTTGCTGTTTAGACAGTGTAAAATAAGAAAAGAAGAACTTTAAGTAAAAAAAAAAAAAATTAGAAGTGTGTGTGTGTGTGTGTGTGTGTGTGTGTGTGTGTGTGTGTGTGTGTGTGTGTGTGTGTGTGTGTGTGTATGCCTGAGTGTGTGTTTATGCATGCATTAAAGTCGAGTGAGATCGACTGAGCAGCTATTTTACACTCGCTAAGCAGCGACTTTGCTGTTTAGTGAGTGTAAAGTAAAATAAGTAAGAAAAGAAAGCTAAGTATGTACATGTGTGTTTGTGTACGTGTATTTGTTTCTGTTATGTCTGAGTGTATGCTTGCCTGAACGAGATCTAAAGTATATTTGCCTGTATGTATGCTTGGGAAAAATCATATACTATGTACGAACGACCAATTCATTGCTAACAAAAAACAGTGAGATCTCTGAACACTTACCATCCTCGTACAACTTGAAATGACTTGATGGAAAAGCACTGGTTTCTGCTAAGAGCACTTCACATATCCCCTTGAAATCTGGCATGCTGTAACATTTTACCTGTAAACCGATATCTTACAATCCATGTCCTAAGTATCAACTTTTACGGCCTTACTTCAGCCAGTATTTTCTGCTTTGTTTGTTCCCGCATTTCCAGTGCCGTTTGCTAAGTATCTTTCATTAAAATAATCCATAAACATCTCATTTGTAGTGCTTCCACAAAGAGGGAAATCTTTGTACCAAATCATACGTGGGTACATAGTTTACAGTCACTGCTATAGTTTTGCAGACATTTCTCTTGTAGTTTTACAACATTTTAAATAACCATTTTATCTACATCTCTGATTGTGTTATATACAGCAATATCTCAACAAAAAGTGCAATCTTTTCATTTCAGCCTTGCCATTCTTATCCCCCTAGACCTAATTTTCTTATTTTCTCTGCAAATGGCTTGAGATGCACAGTAAAAGTAGTGGCGAGATCGCTTGGATTCAATCAGCATTTTTTTGTCATTTTCAATACTTAATAATCACCACCACATAAATGGCAGTGACAAAAATGAATGCCTGAGGTAAAAAGTGTGTAAGTTATTAGTTTGTTTTGCATATTCCACAAGGTAGTATTACTGCTGGTATCTTGTCTACAGCAGTTGAGCTGGACTCTAAATGGCAATTTTTATAAAACAGGACATGAATTATACAAAAGCATTTGTGAAATGACTTCAATTCCCATTGAAGGCAGATCTGTTGCAGCGTGTGATTTTTCTTTTTTTACAGCCTCATAACCAAAACGGTCTTTAATAGCTTTCCAGGAACTCTGTATATGAAGTTTCCATTAGTCTGAAAGATTTACACAGATGACCTAGCTTTGCTGGTGTACAGGGATAAAAATTCTGACTGTGACCTAATAACCCAAGTTTCTTTAGTGGCCTGGGCATATATATATATATATATATATATGAACTGGTGTGAATAGGGATAGATGTGCTTGTCTTCGGGAGGAGTGCGGTCATGGTAGTTTCCTCTAGCTAGGCTGGACAACTGCAAGCTAGGTGGTAGCTGCACCTTGTGGGAGTGGTGTGAGCTGGTAAATCTGTGCCCAGTCACAGTAATTAGGCACTTGCAACAGTCGGTAATGTGGTAGGTGAGAAAATTAGGTCCACCCAATCAACTGTGGACTGGTCTGCTACCTAAATTCGGGCTATTACTTTTGAGGTGCTGAGCTGATGAAGTTCTTGCTCCAGACAAGGAATCCATGGACTACAGGGGTCCTACCCTGTTTGGGGAGTGAACTGACTTGACCACAATAAAAAAAAAATAGGGCCATTTGTGACTGGTAGAGAAATCATTGAGCGGCTTGTGTATATTGGGAGAGAGTGGAAAGAAAAAAATATATTTTACAATGATACATTTTTAAGTTTAACCTTATAGAGATGAAATATATTCACCCTAATGTATGTCATATCCAGCAAAGCTAATAATTTATTATGAATAGATGTTTTCAGCCTAGAAACTTGTTTTGCAAAAGGTCATATTTTATAATTCTTGTCAGACTACATAAGTTTCATTCTAGAACTACAATACCTCATGTCAGCATATTTTTCTAATGTTTAAAGAAATCTAATCTATATTTTTTGCTTACGGAGTATCTTGTAATAAACAAAGAATTATGCAGCATTTCTTTGTTTCGCACATTCTTGTTTAAATGTTACACATGAAAGCATGGTGAGTGCAGTATGGGCTTGATTAATATTCTAAGAGTCTTTTAACATTTGATTACTTGTAATTCCCAACTTGGCAATATCAGTATTCTGTGGAATCCTGGGAAAGCTCCAGAAGCTATGATTAAACAGATATAAATATACTATATATAATGTAAACAACATACATGATTTAATATACAATAAAAATAAGAATAGATGAAAGAAAAATCTGAAAGACTACAGAAAGATCAGACACACAGAACAGCAGTTAATGTAAGTGGCTAAACTGATCTGTGATGAGTGTTTTAGTGGAAGGGAATATCAAATGAGTCAAATGCTGGCAATATCGTGGAATCTGTAATGTGTTGTGTTATATGATTTCTGATTTAAATTATGTTTAAGTATTTGTAATGCATGAAAGTGTTAGTGATTAGTTTTGTTTGGATTTTGGGTTTTATGCTGGTGCCATTTTAAGGGTGTGCTAGGAGTGAATTTATTCTTTTAAGTGGAATTCTCCTTCATTAATGTGACTGTTGAGTTGATATATGAAAGTATGGGGGAGGGGGTCAATCATTTTTGGAGATCTGACCACAATAAAAAAATCTCACTTGGTAATCTAGTAGTTTTTGTTCACACCCCAAAACACTATGATAAAACTCACACCCAATATCCTTACCACAAATATAACTTGTGCATTACTGAATGCCTAATCATATTCAAATATACTGACTCAGTATACAGCACAGTCTGAATGCCAAGATGGGTCTCAAATAGTTTTAGATTTAATATATCAAGCAATGCAATAGATCCCAGATGCAAATCAGTCTCTTTCTTGTGGCCATCAACAATGGCACTAGAATCCTTTGATTTTATACATCAGGATGGAGATGCACATGACTATTTTATTTTATTTTTTGCTTCCTACCATTCCTTGCCCAATTCATCCATTTTCAGCTAACCTCCAGCTTTCAGCCCTGCAACTCTCTATCCTAGATTAATTTTTCAAGCAACTAAATCCTGAATATAATCCTTTCTTGTGTGGGATGCCTGTCTTCTCAGAGAGAGCTGAGGTTTAACATCCCACTAACTTATAAGGGTCCAAGGGGTGAGAACTTGATCAAGGATGACCACAATGAGCCATCGTACTGCAGATGGCCAGTCAAAGTTCCTATCCTAAGGAGCAATGTGCAATGATTAATACACTGGGGACACACACCTGTATATCATGCCGCTCACTCCTGGATAGTATGTGATGCACCCAGTATCCACCATATAAGAGACTTATTGACTGAACTTTCATCCAATCCTCCCAGGTTAAACTCCCACCAGACACTCTGATCAGTTTCTAAATTTGAGCAATTCATGGCACAGATGGACACCTTGCCTATGTGCCATTGGGCTGGCCAGAGATTTACATGACTTTAGGACATTTGAACTGCTAACAAATAGGACATCTACCCATGCCACTGATATCCCAGGTTTTGAACTGTGGCCTAATTTTCATATGACCAGACAAAGAAGTAACATATTAATGTCATACCTCTGTTTTATCTTGTAGAAATAACCCTGTTCAAGTTTATCCACTGCCATATGACAGCTTATGGGGTGCAGCTACAGAATGGCCACCAAGAAAATTACAAATGTGTGAAACATTCACCTGGTCACAGTACATATGCAAGGGACTGATAGTGCACTTAGAAACAAAAAATCCAGATCCTATATATATTGGGTGACTCACCAAGCTAACAGTCTCATATTCTCACTTTACATTCTTCTTCTTCTCTTTCGACTGTTCCTGTTAGGGGTCGCCACAGCGGATCATCTGTTTCCATTTCTTCCTGTCCTCTGCATCTTGCTCTGTCACACTAACCACCTGCATGTCCTGTCTCACCACATCCATAAACCATATCTTAGGCCTTCCTCTTTTCCTGTTACCTGGCAGCTTCATCCTTAGCATGCTTTTCTCAATGCACTCTGCATCCCTCCTCAGCACATGTCCAAACCAATGTAATCTTGCCTCTCTGGCTTTGTCTCCAAACCTTCCAACCTGGGCTGACCCTCTAATATACTTTCTTCTAATCCTGTCCACCTTCGTCACACCCAGTGCAAATCTTAACATCTTTAACTCTGCCACGTCCAGCTCTGACTCCTGCCTTTTTGTCAATGCCACTGTCTCCAACCCATATAACATAGCTGGTCTCACTACCCTCTTGTAAACCTTCCCTTTCACTCTTACTGGTACCCGTCTGTCACAAATCACTCCTGACATTCTTCTTCACCCACTCCATCCTGCCTGGGGTCTATATTATAATCTCAAAGGTTTAAAACTTTGAATCTACAAGATTGAACTTTACTGATTGAAGTCTTAAACCATCGAAACAAAAAAAAAAATACTAAATTAAAAAAAAAACTAAATAGTTTGTAGGCAGGGGGGCACCCCCCCTACTTAAATATACCAACTCCGAAAATGCACTACATTGAAGTAAATGGAAATCTCCCCCTACAGATATTTTCCGTTTAAACGTTTGATGTAGTGCACTTTTGGCATTCTCGTGTCGACAATATCGTATTAGATATTGTCAGACGTCGAGATTTTAATATAGACCCTCCTGCCTGTACTCTCTTCTTCACCTGTATTTCACACTTGCCATTAGTCTGAACTGTTGATCCCAAGTATTTAAACTCATCCACCTTCGCCAACTCTACTCCCTGCAACCTCACCATTCCTCTATCCTCCCTCTCATTCACACACATATATATTCTGTCTTAGTCCTGCTGACCTTCAGTCCTCCCCTCTATAGAGCACATCTCCACCTCTCCAGGGTCTCCTCAACCTGGTCCCTACTCTGTTCTACAGATCACAATGTCATCTGCAAACATCACAGTCCATGGGGACCTCCTGTCTGATCTGGTCTGTGAAATTGTCCATCACCATTGCAAATAAGAAAGGGCTCAGAGCTGATTCTTGATGTAATCCCACCTCCACCTTAACTGCATCTATCACTCTCACTACAGACCTCACCACTGTCACACTACTCTTGTACATATCCTGCACCACTCTTACATACTTCTCTCCCACTCCCGACTTCCTCATACAATACCACAACTTCTCCCTGGGCACCCTTGTCATATGCTTTCTCCAAGTCTTCAGACACAGTCTCTTCTCTGTACTTCTCAATCAACACTCACAGAGCAAACATCACATCCGTAGTGCTCTTTCCTGGCATGAAACCATACTGCTGATCACTAATCACCTCTCATCTTAACCTAGCTTCCACTACTCTTTCCCATAACTTCATGCTGTGATGATCAATTTTATCCCTCTGTAGTTACTACAGCTCTGCAGATCACCCTTATTCTTAAAAATTGGTACCAAAACACTTTCTACACTTCTCAGGCATCCTCTCACTTTCCAAAATTTTATTAAACAATCTGGTTAAAAACTCCACTGCCATTTCTCCTAAACACCTCCATGCTTCCATAGGTATGTCATCTGGACCAACAGTCTTTCTGTTCTTCATCATCTTCATAGCTATCCTTACTTCCTTCTTGCTAATCTGTTGCACTTCCTGATTCACTATCCCCACATCATCCAATCTTCTCTCTCTCTCATTCTCTTCATTCATCATCCCCTCAAAGTACTCTTTCCATCTGCTCAACACACTCTCCTCACTTGTGAGTATGTTTCCCTCATTATCCTTTATCACCCTTACCTGCTGCACATCTTTCCTAGCTCGATCCTTCTGTCTAGCCAATTGGTACAGGACCTTTTCTCCCTCCTTAGTGTCCAACCTTTCATAGAACACTTCATACGCCTTATCCTTAGCCTTCACCCCATCTCTCTTTGCCATGCACCTCATCTCCTTATACTCCTGTCTACTTTCATCTCTCTGACAATCCCAGTTCTTCTTCGCCAACCTCTTTCTCTGTATATTCTCCTGTACTTCCTCATTCCACCACCGGGTCTCCTTGTCCTCTTTCCTCTGTCCAGATGTCACACCAAGCACCTTTCTAGCCGTCTCCCTTACTAGCTCTGCTGTAGTTGCCCAGCTATTCAGTAACTCTTCACTGCCACCGAGTGCCTGTCTTAACTATTCCCTCAACTCCACCTCACAATCACCCTTTTTCAATTTCCACCATTTGATCCTTGGTGCTGCCCTCACACTCATCCTCCTCTTCTTGATCACCAATGTCATCCTACAAACCACCATTCTATGCTGCCTAATTACACTTTCCCCTGTCACCACTTTACAATCCCCAATCTCCTTCAAACTGGCCCTCCTGCATAGAATATAATCCACTTGTGTGCATCTCCCTCCACTCCTGTATGTCACCCTATGCTCCTCTCTCTTGTTAAAATATGTATTCACCACAGCCATGTCCATCCTTTTCACAAAATCCACTATCATCTGTCCTTTTGCATTCCTTTGCTTAACAGCATACCTACCCATCACTTCCTCATCCCCTCTGTTCCCTTCACCAACATGCCCATTGAAATCTGCTCCACTCACCACTCTCTCACCCTTGGGTACAGTCATCACCACTTCACTCTACTCACTCCAAAAATTTTTTTCTCATCCATCACACAACCAACTTGCAGAGCGTATGCACTAACAACATCATTACACCATTAATTTCCAGCTTCATAAACATCACTCTATCCAACACTCTTTTCCAAAACACTCTTGGTATACCATTCCTTCAGGATAACCCCTACCCCATTTCTCCTCCCAACCACACCATGAGAGAACAATTTGAACCCACCTCCAATACACCTGTCCTTACTTCCCTTCCACCTGGTCTCTTGCACACACTATATCAACTTTCCTTCTCTCCATCATGTTAGCCAGCTCTCTCCCTATACCAGTCATACTGCTACATCAAAGTTCCTACCCTCACTACTACACTCCTAACCTTCCTCCTCTCTTCCTGCATTCGAGCATGCCTTCCCCCTCTTCTTCTCCTTTGGCCAGCAGTAGTCCAATTTCTGCCAGCACCCTGTTGGCTAACAGTACTGGTGGCAGTCATTGTTAACCCACGCCTCGACTGATTTGGTATGTAAATCTGTACTGTCATCCGCATATATCATTTGGCAAACATTTTTCACCGGATGCTCTTCCTGATGCAACCCTCCCCATTTATCCGGGCTTGGGACCGGCACAAAGAAATGCACTGGCTTGTGCATCACTTTCCACTCTATAAATGATAAAATGTCTTGGAGGCTATTTCTGTTGCTCCCCAGAAAACTAGGACCTACCACAAAGAAGAATATTTGGGGTAAAATGTCCAAGTAAAGGTCATAGAAAAGACAAGGTCATAAGAAGATAGCCTGAGTTCAAGCCATCATTTGAGCCCCGCTAAGTAACCAGCCAAAGAGAAAAATAAGATGATGACACTAGGGGATACATGAATACTGACAGAATCGGTAACTTTGTTTGCAATATTCCATGGTTTTCACAAGTCTTTCAACTTGTAAACTTGGACCATTGCTGGAGATATTTAATGACTTTTCAACTTGACTCTTGCACAGGATTCATAGTTGCTAGACATTGTAGTCTTCAAAGATCCAGTAGAAGTAGAGCAGTGCTTTCATCTATGTCCAGCATTGGATCATAGGAGGTTAGTAGGCTAAAGGTCCTGGGGCCCTTACCATCCAAGAGTTTATCCCCAAAAAAGAAACCTCAGTCACCACCTGACACCCCTGTCAATAAGAGACAAAGGTGGAACCCCTGGGACAAATTTGTGGATTCCCCTTCACTCAGAAAGGTTGCACTTGAAGAGGGTTAGCGAGGTACTCTGACATGTACTGGAAGTCTATTCCAGAGGCAAGGGTGCCTCTGGGAGACAAACCTGTCTCTCCAACAGGTTTTGTTGATGTTGCATATTAGATTTTGGCCTTTCTAGTGGGTAATGCACAAGGAGGTAGACTTATGGATATGGAGCATCTCTAGTAGGGCAGGGTCCAATATTGCCTTGCAGGCAAGACACAGATCACCTCTGAGCAATCTGTATGATACTGAATAGAGTGATAGTGATTTCAGCCTGTCCACATAGGACAGGTGTTGGAGGCCATGGCTTCTATTTGTCAGGTATTTCTGTGGCCTTTCCAGTTGGTAGAGGTGTTTGCATAGGTACATACCAACCGGGCATTATACTCAATAATAGGCCTAATGAGGGAGGAGTACAGAGAGGTAATAACCTCCTTTTTTCTGGATGCAATCCCTTTAATTATGAGATGAACCAACTAAAAGGCTTTTCTTACCACTGCCGCCACATGATGGTCAAATGCGAGATTGTTGTCAACCTGAGTACACAGTTCGCTCACCACAGGTTGTGCGCTTAGGGGGTTGCCGTTGATGTGGTAACCAGTAAGGGCTGTATTTTTGCTGAATGGTATGATAATACATTTTTGGGGGTTAACTTAAGGCCATGACTTTGGCACCAGTTATTTGTGGCTGTGAGACTCTCTTGCACATGTTAACATCATTTGTGGAATCAGTGACAGCACCCAACTTGCAGTCATCCACAAACTTGGTCACCCACAGGCCCTTTGTCTTTGCCTGTACCTCTGAGAAGTAGATGCCAAACAGTAGGGGTCCCAGCACAGATTCCTGGGGAACACTACTACTGATAGGTCTGCTGTCAGAGGTGGTGGTGCCTATTTTGGCCTTGTGGGTCCTATCGGTGAACCAGTTGGCCACACATCTGATGAGATGGGGGTTAACACCAAGTTGTGTTAGCTTTGCAATGATGCCCAAGTGGGGGATTGTGTCAAAGGCCTTTGCCTAGTCAAGGTAAGCTGTGTGCACTGACTTTCCTTCATTCAGGGCCTTGGTGACAGTCTCAAAAAAGTCAACAAGGTTCAATAGGCAACATCTGCCCCTGATGAATCCGAATTGGGTGGGGTGAAGTGCTTGGAGATTGCCTATGTCCTTGTTTATGACATCCATAATAATATGCTCCATGGCTTTACAGATCAGACTTGTCAAGCTAATGGGGCAATAGTTTCCTGGTTCAGTAGCGGCACCACCTTTCTGCAAGGGGATGGCAATGGCAGTTCTCCACTCTGCTGGAAGGAAGCCTGTAATCAGGCTTTGGTTGAATAGGGTGCTCAATGGCAAGGCCTAGTTCTTGCTGGAGATGGTGGAGAATACAGCCTGGGATACTATCAGGTCCCATGGAAGCTGTGTTCTTTTCCTTCGCCATAGTAGGTATGATCATCAAATCGAATTAGCCATAATCATTGTAAATGATTGCTGGTGACAGTGATGAGTCATGTACATTGGCATGTATTTAAGTGTTTTTTTTTTTTTTTCAAATCAGTTCTATAGATGGATGACACTTCTGAACAGTTGCAGATAGAACACTCTGTGCTCCAAAATTAGTCCTCATCGATCAACTTTCTCCTTTTATTTGGAAGCATTTTTCTTCAGTGCTACAGTTGCACATTTGGAGAATGTTCATCAGTTCAGTTGTTAAGCTGCTGACTTTCTGGCTGGACCACATGTACCTGGCCTATATCACCTGAATATGTACTGTATGCTCCGGATCCTACTTATTTTTACACTTTCTTGTAAATATGTAATTTTTATAACTATGCAATGTTATACACTATACTGTATAATTTAATTTTACCTTTAATCTACTTTACTGCTGTTACTATGTATGTCACTTATGCAGAGTCTGCAAATGGTCATACAACAGTGCTGTACCCTTGTAAATAAAATTAAATAAATAATAAAATAAGCAGATATCTGACACACGCACACAGATACGCACACATGCACCTATACATATTTTTTTAAGAGACATCTGACTGTAAGGGGAAGCTTGTTCATTATCTTGAAAGTCAGTGTGCAATGCTTCTGCCACACTTTTTCCTCTACTAATATTTATTTTTGTTAGATTCTCCATTAGTGTTAGCGACTCAAAACTGCATTCTAGGTACAGACTTTCAAATATAATAGCACCAGAAGTGACATTGTCCTATAGATCAGCAGAGATCCGGTCATATGTAAGCAACCTTAAAAAAACAGAATATAATGACAACTTGTTATGTCTTTCTGAACAGGTCATGTTTGTCAGTCTTATGGTTTTTCTACTAAGGAATCACTTTAGAATTTAAAGTCGTTTCATGTGGACTTATTCCAAGCCTACAAAATGCAGATTTATATTCAATAATGGATGATGTTGTGGTATAAACTGGTATAATAATCTGCTTGCGATGACTAGACATACCCGTCAGAATTAGCAGAGCCTGAAACATTGGGATGGGGAGGGACCACTAGCCACCAGGGGTAATTTATAAGCTGCATGCCTTAAAAGCCACACAAGGTTGGGAGGGACACTAGCCACCAGGGTTATGTCATAAAATATTCTTGTATCAAACTTGCTTGAATAACAGGATTTGTGTTAGCATGCATTTTCTGTACCAAAAATACGTTGTTTTTTCTGGGGGGGGGGGGGTTAGTAAGATCAGTCTAGCAGCGGCAGCAGTCAAGAGGTACCTCTTGACCTCTTAGCTCAAGAAATGTGCATACATCCTAAAATAAATGGAACACAAGACTCAAAAAATAGAATACAGTTTTAAAGACTGCTATTATAAAATTACAAAAATTCTTGAATAACAGGATTTGTTTTAGCATGCATTTTCTAAAGGAAAAAAGTATGAAACTGAACTGTATGTCATTTAATGACCTTACTCCCCCCAGTGACTGGAACAACACACATTTCAGGTGTAAGGGACCCCCCCAAAAGAAAAAAGAGAAGTAAATATCTGGATATTTTTGAAAAAGATATATTTGGGATGCAACTAATTAAACAGATTTCTGTATCAGTGTAAAACCAACAAATTATAATCAGTCGGGGTTAGAACTGATTTTTTTAGATTATTTCATTGTTATATTAATATTGGTTACAGAAAAAGAAGGGTAAACTGAGGAGTGACAATCCTAAAGAAATGTATAACTGTTTTCTGTCTCAACAATATATGCATTATCTATTGGCATTCACTATTGTTTAAGGTACAGAGTAAATTTCAGGCTTTAGTAAGTAATGGATCTTGGGCACATGTATAAATTAATACACACACTTTCTGTGCAGCTTTTTTAGGGTTCGACTCATTCATTGATCTTTGACATTATGAAGAAAGCAGTGTTCAGTTTCAAAATAAAAAAATACTTTGATGTACTGCATTTGTTCTTGTACACTGGTACAAGTATGCTTATTCTCTAGTCGTCTGGGATACGCCTTTCTCACCACACTGCTATGAGCATCCTCAGAAGACATTTTACCCATTTCACCCAGCATCAGACCCGCGGTGGTGGTGCTGCGGTAGCATTGTCGCCTCACAGTAAGACGATGTCTGGTTCGATTCTCAGCTAGAGCGTCTTCTGCGTGGAGACATGCATGAATGGGAGTACCTTCGTTGAAGGTTGTGCGTCAGGGATGGTAACTCAGTACGTAAAAATCAACTACCAATCATTAGCGGACCAGAGTTCCGCTGTGGCGACCCCTAACCGGGAAAAGCCGAAAGACGCAACAACAACCCAGCATCTTTATCATATCTGCTGTGACCTCATCTGAGCTTTCTGCTTTCTCTGACTTCATTATCCTTAGTCATGTTCTAAGTTCCTGCAGCGTGGTCTCATCATCAATCATCATAGCCTGTATCTGGGGCAGTACAGCTTGTGTGTGTTTTTTGTCCTTCCTAATCTGATGGAAATAGTCCTTATGTCTGCCTTTGATGTCCTGATCAAGGGTGAGCAGGCTGTTGCTGGCATTCCTTTATAAAGGTGTTTGACTGTCTTCTTTATTTTTCTGTCTTGGCCTTGTAATATGATGTCATTTCTTTGAGCCACCTACTGAGTCTCTTTCCAGAAGCTGCTACAATGCCTCCAATGCCCTTTTCTTCACTATTGTAAATCCTTTCTTAGCTTCTTTCTTAGGCAATCAGTAATCCTTCCTAGCCTGGTTGGTAATTTTAATTGTTTTTTCCCCTGCCCGCCTTTATTTTGCAGACTTCCTGGACTGCTGCATTCTACCACCCACTTTCTTTATGTATCTTATCATCATACTTGGCTCGGCCACATATCAGTTCTGGAGTCCTCCCACATGCTGGTTTGTGGTGCTGCCATTCTTGAAATTACACCTATTTCTTCCTCTACTTGGTGTGCTGGAGCTCTGACTAGTTCCTTGAACTGTTGCAATTTCTCTACAGTCAACTTCCAGGTCTTCAGCCAGGTCTCTGTTAACCTTGGAGCCCTCTCTCAACACTGCTTGCAGCCGAGTGTAGCAACCAGTTGTTTATGTTGTGGGCTGACTGGCTAGGGATGACTTTGCAATCATTGATTATACCCTTGTACCCTTTTCTTACAAGGGAAAGTCTACCTCAGTTGCATATTAGCCACTCTTGGATATGAACTTGTGACAGTCTATCTTTCTGAAGCATATGTTGGCTACTATCAAGCCATTTGACAGACGGAATTCTCGAATGGCCTCCCCTTTATTCCTGTAGACCCACCTGTGTGGAGTCAGGCAGTCCTCATTTCCTGTTTTGTCTGTCTAGAGAGGTGCATTCAAGTCATTATCAGTACTAACTCGTGTGTTCCTGCTTTCTCTAGAAGGTCCTGCAGCTGCTGTCTGAATGCACACATCAGTATCACAACCCTGCTGTGGGGCACAGGCTGAGAATGTGAATACTTCCCTAACCTTACCCTGGAGTCGGATTGCCATGAGTCTGTCATTAATTCCAATGATATCCCTCACTGCCTTCTGATGCCTTTCTCTCATCAATATTCCAACACCATTTCTAGTCTGTCCTGAATTGTACAGTCTGTATCTCAAGCAAAGTGGCTCGGTTGCAGTGCCTTCCCATCTTGTCTCCTGGATACACAGGATGTCCAGCCTCCTCCTTACCATCATGTTATCCACTTCCAAGCTGCATCCTGTCAGTGATCCTACATTGTGTAGGATATCTCAGTTCATGTTTGACAGGTTCACTGGTTTATGTCCAGTTTTTGCTCAACAGAGCTATCCAAGGTAATAAACGCTGGGCAACTGTACTGCCAGTAGCTGTTTAACCCATGGCTGTTAACTTTATGGCAGGTGCAGCCAATAGGGGTCACCTACACACTTTGTGGAGTGCATTTAAACCCTACTATTATCTGTATCTTTGCTAGTGGATAAAAAGTAATAGGCATAAGCAGTAGAATTCCTATGTAAAACGTTCTTATCTTTGTTGCCAACTAAAAAACAATGAAGCATGGAAATATCATAAAAGGAGGCAATTTCTTCAAAATATATACTAAGCAGCAAAGAAATAGCAAGTGGAAAGTGAATACTAGACACTTGTTGATGTACCATATCACTGTAGTGTTCTGTTTTGATCAGTAGAGGCCCCGGGGAGAGTAGGGGTCTGAAAGCTGTCCAAGCATGCTGAACAGCTAGCATTTGGTTGATGTGCAGATGTATTTGATTTGGGGTCCAATGGCCCTGAATGCACCTGCCATCCGGGTGTGCACCCCAGGCATAATCTGGTGCATCTGTGGTTAGGGTCTGGATTGCTTGGGGTTGCGAGAAGGGAAGACCCTTGTTGTGGTTGCATGTTGCTGCCCACCAAAGAAAATCTTTCCTTAGACAAGGTATTATAGGTATGATAGTCTCGAGACCTGGAAACTGTTGACACCAAAGGCTTTTTAGGTACCATTGTAGTTTCCTCATATGCAGTATGGCATATGGAATCAGTAGAATGCAGGAGGCCATGAACCCTAGAGCATGCAGGACTTTCCTTGCGGATAACTGGGTTCTGGTGGGTAGTTGAGAGAAGTAGCCTGTCAGGTAGGCTTGTTTTTCTGGAGTAAGGAATGCCATCTGGGATGCTGTGTCCAGGCTTGCTCCCAGGAGTACATTTTTTTGTGTGGGTACTAGTTTGGATTTCTTTTCATTTATAGTGTACCCCAGGGAGGTCAGTAGGAGTTTTACAAAGGTCAGGTGCTGTAACAGCTTTTCCGGTCTGCCTGAATTAGGCAGTCATCTAAGTAGGGGTAAATGAATATTCCTTTGTCTGCAAAAAACAATGGCTGGAGCCAGGCATTTTGTGAAAACTCTGGGAGCAGTGGATAGGCCAAAGGGAAGTGTAGAGAACTGAAAGTGCATAGGTCCTGCTATGAAACAGAGATATTTCCTGCAGGAATCCCTGCTTGGGATGTGTAGATACACCTCTTTTAAGTCTAAGGTGGCTAACCAAGTATCCTTGGATAGCATAGGAAGAAGCTGCTGGAGGGTGAGCATTCTGAATTTTGGTATCACCAGGAAGGTGTTTAGAATTGATAGATTGAGGATTGGGCGCCAGGTGCCCTCTTTACTGGGTACCAGGAAAAGCCTGGAATAAAAACCTTGGTCTATCTGGTCTGCAGGAACAGGCTGTATTGCCATCATGGAGTTCAGGGAATGGTACTTGGTTTTGTGCCTCTGCCCACTGGTTTGGAGGAAGATCTGGGACCCCTTTTGGGGTAGGCAGAGTGTGGAAATAAAATCTCTATCCCTGGGACACTATGTTGAGAACCCATCGGTCATTGGTGATAGAGGCCCAATTTTTGGCATGAGAGGATAGTTTTACTCCTAGGGGCACAAGTAGGTGGGCAGAGGTAAGGTGTGGAGGTGTAAAGTCATTGTGAGTTCTTTCCATAAGAGGGTGGCTTAGCACTCTCCGTTTTTGAAGTGGAGGAACTCCATTGCTTAGATTTCTGCATTCCCTGGGACTGCTGTCTGGGGTGACTGCTTCCCCTAGGTCTCGTCTGAGCTGGTCTTGAGGGGGCTGGAAAGGACCAGTGCTTGGAGGGGCAATGCCTACTGAACCTCGGAAGCTGGACCTACAAGAAGTTTTTAACTGTCTGCATAGATTTAGCTTTTTCTTCCATCTTTTTTAAGACCTCTTCTGCCTTGGTGCCTAACAAACTGGCTTTGTTCAATGGTGCGTCCAATAGTTTTGATTTGACATGGTCTGGCAAGGTCTGTTCCTTAAGCCAAGCATGTCTTCCAAGTACAGAACCACTGACTGCTGCCCTGCAGTATGCTTCTAGGGCATCAAAGCCACATTGTAAGGTGTGACTAGTAACTTGGCTTGCAGAATGCATAAGCTCCTGTAATTCTTTATTTTCTGTACAAGCAGGAAAGGTAGATATTTTTTGTTTAAGAAGTTCCATAGTATGTTGCTGGAATTTCAGCACATGAAACTGAATTTAGTGCTCCAATGGCAAGAGTGGCAGAGGTGTATACTTTTTTACCCCATCTGTCTACAGCTCGGGATTCCCTGGCCGAGGGGGTGGGATTCTTAGCTGTGGTTGCTTTTATTCCTTTAGGTCCTTGGGAGATGACCTCTGGGTCAGCAGTAGGATTCTTGAAAAGAAATTTGTGAGAGTCACGGATTCTAATACCCATCAGGCTTCCTGGGAGCTGGAGGAAGGGTGTCAGGAGTTAAACTAGATTCCATAAAAACATCATCCACAACATCCAGGGCAGGAGGAATGACTAACAGTCTGTGCTGTGGTAAATCTAAGAATTCCCTGAGTCTCTTTTGACTGAGGATAGCCCTGACACTCCCACTGGAAATGCTCCATTAAAGTATGTAGGTTTTCACCAAAATGAAAAATCCTCTGGAGAGGAGGCATATGGAATGAATTTCTCTGCATCTGAATCCTCATAAGCAGACAAGGGTTGCATATCTTCATATTCAGATGAGTCATAGGATTCCTGGTCAGATAAAACTGCTGGGGACAAGTCTCTTTCTTTTGGAAGGGGTAGGCTGGCTTCCCCTAATAAGCAAGGTAAGGTCTTCGGCCATTTTAAGCATTTGAGATTGAGGTATGGAAGCAGGTGCTTGAGCTTGGGTTGTCGTTTGTAGGCGTAGTTCATATGCTGGGCCTTAGAAACTTGGTAGTTTTAGAAGAACTGAAGATTTGAAAGAAGTTGTCGGTTTGTGTTGAGTATCTGTAGTGCGAAGAACTTCCTCAGAAGCCGGTGCCTGCTCAGCGGCTCCGGATCCATCCAAGAAAGAGAGACATCTGCAGGATCCTTAGTCAAAGAAGATTCTCGCGGCATACTGGACTCAGAACGGGTCTCAGTAGCAGCCTGCAAATCCACAGAAGTGCACATCAGGGGCTGTGAAAGTGCCTCACTGAGGACTGGCGAACTGGCAACTAGCTTAATGGAAGCATCATCAGCAGTTTTGGACCTGTGCGGTCTGTCTCTGTCTTTATCCTTCTGTTTTTTCAGAAGATAGGTAGTCTGATGGCTTACCAAAGCCATTTCAGAATATGGAGATCGAAAGTGAAAATATTTAGCTACAATAAGGACCCGATGACATATAGTTCTGGAGTTGAGCAAAGCACAAAACCGACAGCGAGGGATGTCGTGGTCTGGGCCTAAACAGGTGACTCAGTAAGAATGGAAATCTCAGTGTGGTATTTGCTTTCCACAGGCGAGACAATTGTTAACTTTTGCTGACATCGCTTAGAGCAAGAAAAAAGGATCCCCAATGTACTTGGCTTTAGAAGACTTCAATTCTGAAACAAAAACTCAGGTAGTACTGACCGGCACTTATGTGAACTGCTTCTGCTTCAGGCTCTGGTGTCGGCTGCCTGATTTTATACCACTGATGACCTGATGTCAGTCCTGGAGCGACAGCAACTGTCGCAGAAATACTAAGCCTCTGGTATTTGGGCCAACAAAGGGCTACCCCTGACAGGATAACCCAAGTGTGATGACTGCAACAGTGAAACACGAAGAACATCCACCATGCAGCTTATAATATAGAAATATAGAAAACACCCCACTCCAAAATAAATCTGTTGGAAGAGAGCTTGGAACATGGATAGACA
>NC_056750.1:101980071-101995071 GCF_019279795.1 Protopterus annectens | reverse complement strand
ATGGTACAGTGATGAAACAAACAGATATTAGTACTGAAACATGAATAAAGAGGGGAAATAAATCAAGATGCCCAAAACGTGTAACTGTTCATGACATGTAGTATTACAACAAGCAAGACTTCCATTATAAATGGCAAAGGGTGCTTAGCTTTGGGCTTTAGTTTGAAATAGGGTCCAGGAGACTATAGCATGCCAGATAATCCAAGTAATCCAAAAATGCCTTTAGTGATAGTGTACAAAAAGAACAAAAGTCTTAATGTTATGGAACAACTACACTGCATAGCTCTCAACTGTCCAGATTGTTGACTCTTATTTTGGTCCATTTTTCATAAAATTGTAGTTTTCTGGCAAATCACCGAGGACTGAACTCAGAAAATAATGGCAGACATTTGATTTTCCAATTTAATATTCTTCAGAAAATTCATGCTAATACAAAAACTGTTATTCTATCAACTTTCTAGGTTTGTAAGAGCAATTTTTAAAGTGTCCCTGTTTTGGGGGTTTTGTCCCGCCATTGTTTATCGCTTTGTCCAGATTTCTTGTGCTAAGAGGTTGAGCGGTATAAATTGCCCTGAAGCACAAAATTGCAAGCTGAAAAACACTCAGAAATTATGGCAACAACCAACACACAGACCTGCATAACTTGAACCATTCTCAGATTACATTAATAATAGAAGTTTTCCTGTTCGGTACCTGTTAATGCATCAATTGTGATTCAAGGACAGGCTGAAGTGTCACTACTCAAGATCAGATGGCAGAAGTGCGAGTAAGGAAAATGCCAAAACTTTAGGTTATAACAATTTTTTTTATATTCGGGAAGCATATGTTTCAAAATCCTTTAAAGTCCACCCTCCTTTAGGCATGGCCAAGATGCTGACAGGCTAGCAACAGATTGCACCTGCTCTGCTATTGTATTTCTATTTCTGACAGGAAATTATTTTTCTAAACTATTCTAACTGATTTTTCTAAGTGGATATAACTATTTTAATTTGCACTGAAGGATATTATAATTTTTTTTTATATCTCAATATTTTCCTATCAAATTTTTATCCCTGAAGAGTTTTTTCACACTGTTTTTGTGTGGCTCATTTCAAAGTTAATTATTTTTAAAATAGGAGCTTCAGTCTGTTCTTTTCAGTGTACAGGAACTTTCTCCAGAAATGGACAGCAAAATAAGTAACTTTAAAGAAAAATGGTATGAACAAATGGAACAAATTCATAAGACTTTAAAACTGCAGACATCTCAAACATCTGGTACCGAAGAAACTGATGATGAAAACAACACTGAGTTCTTACTGAAAGAGAAACAATCTTCTTCTGTTAAATAAAATTGTTGACTTGTAAAATAGGTCTTAGAGAAATGACATTCATATCTTTGGTCTCCCAGAAAAAAAAAACAGAAGGAGAAAGTATGACAAACTTTTTAACGTCTTGGCTTCCTCAGATTCTAGGCTTGCCTGAAGCTATGTCATATAGAATTGAAAGAGCTCATAGATAAATTTCCTATCAAGATAGAAAACAGAATAAAAAGGTTTAACAATGATTATTCTGCAATGGTTATGTACAAGAGGAAATGCTTTCTTCCTTTAATACAAAAAAACCTAAAGAAAAAAACAGTTTAAGTTAATTTACTATTCCCTGCCAGGCTTAAAATATTTTTTCCAGCTGGCACCAAATTCTTTGATGACTTAGATGTGACTATGACATTCCAGAAATGTAATAAAATAATAGAACAAATAGAAGACATGGGCTATAACAACAACTCCTTGAAAAGACTAGCTGAAAGGAATGGATGGAAGATCAACAAAAAGAAAAAGTTAAGAGAAAAATTTAGGGTTGCCACTTCTCTGTTTTTTTTTTCCAGACTATCCAGAAATGAAACGGATTGTCTGGCAGTCCAGAAAACACTGTATAAACTCTGGTATTCTGTTTCAAAGAGTATTGGAGTTTGTTAAATTGATGGATTTACTATGCTTCGTTTTACAAAAAAGCCAGGTAAAATAGACTAAAAGCAGGCATCAGAAACTGAAAGAGAGACTGTTCCCCATCAGCTGATGCCATAAAGACATCACATAATGGGTGGAATGTGGATGGTAGAGGGGGCAAAAATGGGCAGGGTTACAGGTGATGTGAGGGTGGGCCTTTCTCTGGTTTTAGCCACAATGAAAGGTGGCAACGCTAATGACTTTTAAGCTAAACTATTCATTACCATCTCACCTTATATGCAATTTTTATATATATATATATATATATATATATATATATATATATATATAAAAATATATATATATATATAAATATAAATATAAATATATATATATATATATATATATATATATATGTATAATGGGAATATATATATATAAATATATATATATTATATATATATATATATATATATATAATATATATATATATATTATTTTCTGTTTTTTTTTTAATTTATTGTCTCTAATCAGTCTTTAAGAAATGAAACTTGGATGTATTCTTCATTAAGGTAACAAAGTCTTTTTTTGATTTCGTGATTTTTAACCTCATTAATAAACATTAATTAATAGGCTCATATAAGGTTACTAAGCTATGGGCCCTCAAGGCCCTTACAAGCCTAACCAAGAGTTTAGCCCATGTTCAGTCAAATCAGCACCCAAAGCCCCTGTCCAGCAGGGACACAGGTAGAAATCAAGGTTTTTTTTTTTTTTTTTGTTTCCCATCCAGTTATCCAGGTTGCGCTTGAAAAGGGATAATGAGGCACTCTGCTTGACATGGAGAGGGAGTCTATTCCACAGATGGGGAGTCCCTGGGACACAAATTTGTTCTGCCAACAAGTCCTACTGATGTCACAGACCAGGTTGAGGTCACATGAGCAGTTTACTCGAGTGGAGCTTGATTTGCAGATATGCAGCTGTCCCATCAAGGCAGGATCTGAGATTGCTTTATATGCCAGACAGAGGTCAACCTCTGAAAAGTTTTTGAGACTGAGTAGAGGGACAGGGCTTTTAACCTATCTGTGTAGGGTAGATGTTTGAGGCCCTGGATTATTCTGGTGAGGGACATCTGTGGTCTCTCCAGCTGCTGCATGTGCTTTGTGAGGTACATCCTGAAGGGGTCACTGTACTCAATAATTGGCCTTATAAGGGAAGAAAACAGGGATGTTATGACCTCCTTGTCCCTGGATGAGATACCCTTACTTATGAGGTGGACCATGTAGAAATCTTTCCATACAACAAACAGAGGGCAGCATGGTGGTCAAATGTCAGGTTGCTATCAAACTTGGTGCCTAAATTTATTATTTGTTATTAATGTGATAATATGTGGGGACTTCACTCTCCACAAAGGGGATGATGCATTTTTTGGCATTCAGCTTGAGGTCATGTTTCTGGTACCAGTCATTTGTTTGGGTGAGAACCTCTTGGAGGATGTCTACAACACTTGGGGAATTGATGACCATGCCCAGCTTGCAGTCATCTGTAAACTTGGTCAGCCATAGCCCACTGCTTTTGGCCTACACTTTAGAGGAGTATATCCTGAATAACAAAGGTCCCAACTCAAGACCAATCCCTGGGGTACGCCACTTGTTACGGGTCTACTGCTTGAGGTGGCTTCCCCTAATTTGATTAGGTGGGTTCTTTCAGTGAGCCAGTTTGCTACCCATCTAATCACATATGGATTGATGCCTAGTTGAGAGAGTTTATCTATTATGCCTGAGTGGGGAATAGTGTTGAAGGCTTTGGCCAGGTCAAGGTAGGTGGTCTGCACCATCTTCTTGTCCATGGCTCCTTGTCCATGGCTTTGGTGGCTGTCTCAAAGCAGTCGACCAGATTTAACGGACATGACCTCCCTGTGACAAAGCCAAACTGTGTGTGGTCGAGTGCTTGGAGGTTGCCAATTTCCCTGTTAATGAGGTTGATGATAATCCATTCCATGGCCTTGCAAATGAGGCTAATTAAGCTGATAGGTCAATAATTTCCCAGATCAGTGGGTGCTCCACCTTTGTGTAAGGTGATGACAGTGGCTGTCCTCCAGTCGGATAGGACAAAGCCAGTACTCAGGATTTGGTTGAATAGGGTACCCAATAGTGCTGCAAGTTTATTTTTTTTATTTATTTATTTAACATTTGTTGACCGGGATAGTCCGACTGGATGCATGTCCATTTTCAGTGGAGGCCAGGGGAGAAAAGCTCCAAGGGTAAGCAGATACAGCATTACATAATACCAGCATTACATATTACAAACAGACTATTTACAGATATTACATAAGTAAGCAAGTTAAACAAGTTCCACAGGTTACAGTTAATCCTGAGCGCAAGTCAGGATTAAATTAAATTACACAATAAACTGGTTAACAGATTGTTTTTACACATTCTAGAGAGAGTTAGCCAGGCTTGATACATTGACATAGCCAGTTAAGTGACAAATGTTGTTTGAGTCTAGTTTTAAATTGACCTAAGGTGGAAAGTAAGGTAATATCAGTTCATGCCAGAGCTCGTGTAGGATGCAGCCTAGGGATGTTAATGAGTGGCATGAAGGCTCTGTTTTTGCCTTTGGGAGGGCAGTGATGACCTGTTCCCTAGAGATAAGGGGAGGGGGGGCAGGTACTGGGGATGTCCTGATTTACTGATGACGGGACAGAGGGGGTGAAGTTTTCTCAGAATGTCAGCCAGTAGGTTGGCTATATCTACAGCATGTGTATGTGGTGTCCTTGAATACCAGTTCTGAACAGATCTGAGTGCTTCCTTTGAGGTTGCAGACATATGTGAAGAAGGCCTTATGAGGGTCTCTAGTAGATGTGGCCAGTTTGGACTCAAAGTTGGCTTTAGAGGATTTCACTAGTGCTCTTATTTACTTGTTCAGACTAAGGAGAGATTGCTTCCAGTCGGGCACCTGCTCCTTCTTGGTCCTGGACAGCAATTTCTCCTTTTGTTACATAGTTTACGTATTGCAGTTGTCCACCAGACAGATTTATTCTTCCTTGCGGAGTATGTTTTTTGTCCTGTCAGGTATTCCTGATTCCAAGCATCTATACAAGTGCTCGTATAGCACTTTGGTTTAGATTTGGACATTGGTGCCAGTTCCAACAGAGGGGGAGGGGGCTGTGAAGCTGTTTATATCATCCCTCAGGAGGTTGCAATTGGCTTTGGAAAAGTTTATTTTGTTTAACCCTAGCTAGAAGGGGTTCAGGGGAGATGCTGTCTTCAAAAGTGACCATATTATGGTCGGATCTTACCAAGGAGGATGATACTATAGGGGTGCTGCAGTGGTTACTCATGTTAGTTAATACCAAGTCCAAGATATTATCACCTCTTGTGGCGGTATCGATTCGCTGTTCTAAGGCATTTGCATTGATAAAAAAAAAAAAAAAAAAGAGGAATCTCTGGGCATTTGCATTCTGGCATGAGTAGTTTTTGCAATCCATGGTTGGGTAGTTAAAGTCGCCCAGGTTCAGGGAAAGAGTTGAATATTGATAGATCTGAAGAGGTCCAGAAAGGTGAAGTGAGCATCTTGAGTCAAATTTTGGGGCCTGTAGCTGGCCATGATTTGAATAGGGGTCTTGTCAATGGTTAACTGTACCTGGAGTGTCTCCTGTGCGTCGTACTGTCTGACCAGCCTAGACATGTGCGTGTCTTTAACAGATATTGAAACTCCACCTCCTTTGGCTTTGCAGCCCACAGTTTGGGGTCAGAATTATAATAGAATGAATAACCAGGTAAGGCTGGGGTGATCTCCACAGCTGTGAACCAGGTTTCTGTGACTGCACAAATCTCAGCATCTTCCAGGGTTAAAAATGCTTGCAATGAGTGCAGTTTCATGTTTAGACTCCTAGCATTTAGCAGCATAATCTTTAATTTGCCTTTTATTGACATTTTTATGTTGGTTGTATTGACCTCAGGATGTTTCCTAAAAAAGGCACTGTGGGGGAGGCAAGGGCTTTTGCCAGAAGCCTGAAGCCCAAGTGAGACAGATGCAGGCCATCTCTAGCAAAGCACTGTTCTCTGTCAATCACATCTTCCCAGGCAGTCAGTTACTGAATCCCCGGTAATGACTCCAGAAACTAAGCCAATTGTTAAAGTCAATAATTTTCTATATGCATTGAGGCATCATTCTGGGTGATGGTAGAATGCTGCTTAAGGCTAGGGACATACCTGCCTGGGACACTTATTCAGCGAGCTCAATCATGTCACTCTTCATATAGTCCAGGGAGGTACGCCTCAAGTCATTCACCCCAACATGGACTATGACAGTCATAACAGTACTGGATGTTGAGAGACTTGAGTGTGTGTATGTGGGAGGTACGCCTCAAGTCATTCACCCCAACATGGACTATGACAGTCATAACAGTACTGGATGTTGAGAGACTTGTGTGTGTGTGTGTGTGTGTGTGTGTGTGTGTGTGTGTGTGTGTGTGTGTGTGTGTGTGTGTGTGTGTGTGTGTGAGATATGGCAGATTTTGTCATTCGGACATGACAACAAACTGACTTTCTCCTTATCTAACCTGATGAGAGGCACATCTGTGCATCTCACAATGGAGTCTCTTATGACTATATGTTGGGTTTATCGTTAGGCCTTTGTGGTTGCGAGACAGGTGTCTGGACTATGCATGGTATGTAGTGTGGAGGGTCGTGGAGTTCCGTGTGTTTTTGCCATCGAGGTCTCCTTTGTTGAGAGCCTCCAAATACGTGGGTGTGTGTTGTGCAGTCGTGGGTGGTGTTTGAGGTTTAGTGATTGTGTTGATAACCTTCTCAGTGCCAGATATATTTACTTGTGAGGGAGAGAGCATAGACTCTAGGTTCTTGAAGTAATTACATCTCATAAATTGTGTTCCTTGGTGGTAATAGTAGATGGCTGTCAGTGTACATAAAGCAGTTGCTATACTGTCTCAGGATACCCATATCAATCAAGCTGGCAGGATAAACCATAGGAAATTGTCCCTTCATATTTGTCAGAATCCGAGGGCAAGAGGCCAGAGAGAGATAAGGAGTAGTCCTAAAGCCCAAGTGATTAAACCAACACTAAGAGGCTTAGAATAGCACTTACAATTTAAAGAGGCTAAAAACATGCAGTAATAAATGCAGCAGAAAATATGAAATTGAATACTTTAGAGAACAAATAGCCTTAAAAGCAAGATGAAGTAATACAGTAGGAGGAGGAAACAAATATTGTAAAAGCAGCTGAATAATGCTTTATATATATATATATATATATATATATATATATATATATATATTCCCAAATGTTCTTTCTGTATTAAGTAGAATGAGCTAATGAGACTGGACTGGGAGGAGCGTCTCAGATCAAATTTTCAGTAGGGGTAGACAACTGCAAAGCCACCAAGTTTAAGAACAAGACAACAATAGGGAGGGAGGGTGGCAAACTATGCTACAGCTACTCGCTACACTATTTTAAGCAGAAAAACACTGCAGAAGTGTTTATCACAGCAGAATAATAGCAGTGAGACACTAGATGAGTTTTAAACAGAAAAAGGAGCAAGGAGACTATAGAGAATGCTTTTAACTACAAACAAATCAGTTATATGATACACTCATTGGCAGGAAAATCAGAACAGATGTTTAACAAATGGAGACAATTTCCAATCAACACCTTTCACACAGTAAAAATAGCTAAAAAAACTTTACAAAAAGTGAGGCAGTAACAAAAGTGATTTAACAGGCCCAGTAAGGCCAACGATTGCAGTACAAGAGTGCAAATTAGTTTACAGCAATAAAATATAGTAAAAGGTAGACAGCAGGAAATAAAAAGTGCAATAAAAAATAGGCAGCAGATAATAAAAATTGCAATAAATGGTAAGAATAAGCAATAACTAGTAAAAATAAGCAAGGAAACAGGATACTTATTGTTATATATCACAGATCAGAGTTTTGGTCAGTGCCCCTCCTCCATTCAGCTCAGTGTGAAATAGCAGAAACCCCTCACAAAGATAGGTCTTAAGTACCAGAAGGTTCAACCTGAAACAACTTTAAAAAAGCTCAAAAGAACCAATGAGGTGCTTACTCCAAGCCCTAGACCAGCCAACTTTTACCAGCAAGTGGCCAATCAACACTATACTCTCACTAAAGTGAAGAAGAGCTTCTGTTAATCCAAGACAGCTTGGAAAATGTGCTCAGAACAACCAGTTACTGCAAACAAGCAACTAGGCTGAGAGACAGTAATCCTGAAACTGGACAATGCTACACAGCTAATAACTACACTATTATAGTCAGAAAACACTATAGAAATGTTTGTCACAGTAGAAAAACAGAAAAAGGAGCAATGAGACTCTAAAGAATGATTTTAACTGTGAACAAATCCGCTATATGATACACTCCTTGGCAGGAAAATCAGAATAAACAGACGCTTAACAAATAGAGAAAATTTCCACTAAATACCTTTCACACAATGAAACTAGCTAAAAAAGTTTTACAAAAAGTGATTTAACAGGCCCAGTAAGGCAAACAATTTCAGTACAAGAGTGCAGATTAGTTTATAGCAATAAAATACAGTAGAATGTAGGCATCAGACATTAAAAAGTGCAATAAATAGTAAGAATAAGTAAGTAAACCAGATACCTATTGTTGTATATCAAAGAGCAGAGTTGTGGTCAGTCAAAGGTATGACTACTCAGGACTTGGCCCCGGGACCTACTACACTAATATAATATACAATATACTATATATAGAATATATTATACATATACTTTATATATATATATATATATATATATATATATATTATATATATATATATATATATATATACACATATATATATATATATATATATATATACATATATGGATTCACTTTGTCGAATTTCAGTATCTCGAGACTATAAAACCGAATCCACAAAACACAGACAAAAGAAACCGCGAAAGTCAAAACACCGAAAAAAACGCACACACAATGCTACACATACACAACACCCACATCACAACAAAAACAAACATAACTACATACATACACAACTCATACACACATAGCAGGGGCAAGCCCCTGCACCCCCTACTTATATATACTAACTCTGAGATCGCACAAACACAAAACAGAAGCCGACTCACACATGCACATTCTCCGACCCCTCACACACACATCAAACACATCAGCACACTCACACATACTCTAACTCCCCCTCACAACCCTTAGAAAACACTTACCTGACATAACACCTACATCCACACACGGCATCGTGCACCATCAAAACACAATCCCGGACATTACGCAGCGTAAGGTCATAACCGCGAATTCGAAATATATTCGAATTAGCAATTATGAGCTTTCGCTATTTTTAACATTCGGCTTCATAACCTCGAGATACTGAAATTCGACATTTCAGTAATTCGAGGTTATAAAGTAAATCCATATATATATATAATATACATATTAGCTTTAATAATTCTTTCAATTTCAATATTTTATTATTTAAGTTACATTCAAGTCTCCTTTGCTTCCATTTTTTTTTGTTGATTATTTTCATTTAGTTATCTTAATTTGCTTTCTGTATCTTAGTATGTTAGGCTATAACTTTTAACTGGGATATTTAACTAGTTATTCTGTATCTTAGCTGTTTTGGTTCATTCTAGTTACTTAACCATAACAACTTGTGTAGTCTCTTGATGTCTTGACATGTTAATATTCTTGGTCTAATAGAACGGTACTAGTATTGACATTTCAAAGTCTTGTGTGGTTTCTGTAGTGGGGTTTCTCAGCCTGCTCATTTACTTTAGTAGCTCATTTTTTTTCTTTTTGATAACAGACTGTTTCCTGTATGCTACTTTTGAATGGCATTGCTACCGTGGTGTTTTTTTTTTAAACTCACAGCTCCTTATTTAACAGTAATATGGTAGACAGAGCAGTAGCTTCATTTACTTAAAGCTGCAAACAGCAGCTCATGTAAAATCAACTTTAAGCTTGTGCTCTTATTTGCTGTCTTGGGGTTCTTTTCTTTTACGTGATCTTGAATTCTGTTGGTTTCCCGCTGAGGTCACATGCTTTGTCATGGGGGTGTTGAGTGATAATTTAGAGATGAGCTTATGCACAAATGTAAAAAATGAAAGACATGGGTGGGTCTGACGTTTAAAGTGATAGGTTAAAGGGAAGGGCAGCAGTACAATTTAGAACTTAAAGGAGCCATTTTGTAATTCTCCATTTTGTAATTCTGTTTGCATCAGTAGTTGGATGCTGTCCGATACTTGTTGGGCATGTTTAAATAATGGTAGGGTTCTGTGTAGCTGCATAAAGTAGATACAGGACAGAATTCTCACTTTAATGTAAGTTAGCTGTGAAAGCTTCTATTTCTAATCACTGTTTCGCACATCCACATGCTCGTATGTATGCACACACACACATGCACTCTCATGTCTTTTCATTATGGAGTCTACAGGTTATTTAAAGATAGGAAAAAAGAGAAAATTAAAGGAAAGAAAAAGGATTGGGGAATAAGGAAAATACTGATGAATCATTTTGTTTTACCTTTGCAACCAAGAAATATCAGTTTGAGCTTGATATAGTTTGACACACAGACGCATGCTCAGCCACAAGCTTTATTACCTTTTCCATATTAAGAATATTTATGTAAATATAATATGTAGATTATAATTGTGTAGCATCTGACCAAAAGTTTTCTAATAATATAGCACAGTAAGACTTGTAGTTTACCAACTTATGTTGGACTGTGCTGAGTGTTATCACATTAAATGTCAAGTAAAGAAAACAAATGGACTTTTTTAATGATGCAAAGTATGTCATATGTTACAGCTGATAGTAGTAATATTTAGTTCTTCAGGAAGTGCCGATCTTTCTATTCAGCTAATGACTGTCAAAGCTTGGAGTCTTACTTCTATATCCTATTAAATCAGTTAGGCACATACCTCACAACCTTACCCCATTACTCAGTTTTTACCAAAATTTGGAGTTCAAATAATGGGGTGCCACGATTCCCGAGTGGCACCCCTCATTTCCAAATTTTTCCCAGCTTTTTTATTTCTTACTTCTAAGTTTGAGCTGATGTCATCATGTGCATGATGATGTCTGCGCCATCTGGGCTACCAGCCTGTCGGAATTGAGCTCAAAGGCTCATGTGCACACATTTCCGTCTAGCTCACTATTCACTTGAACGGATGGATGTGTGTATACATTTCCAGCTAGCTGACTTCAAATGGATCTGCAAGCAGGAAGGAAATGTCCTGGGTACTGCAGAGCTGTGAGCAGGGTGAACAAAATGCGAGCAGAGCTGTGAACAGAAAGCGAACAGAATGCGAGCAGAGCTGTGAGCAAAGTGAATGGAACGCGAGCAGAGCTGTGAGCAGGGTGAACAGAATGCGAGCACAGCTGTGAGCAGGTTGAACGGAATACAAGCAATATTTTTTTAACATCTTCTGGCTGCACTTGCAAGCAAGAAGTCCGGTACTGCAGAGTATGGTAAAGGGAAAGGATTCTGGCTGCACTTGAGAAGTAGGAATGTTTTTTTTTTAACTTATTCTGGCTGCACTTGGGCTTGGATTGTGTAGGTCTGTGTGAAAATGCCCCAATGTAATACACATGGTGGCTAGAGGTACTTGTCAGGCTCAAACCCTGTAACCTTGGGTATTAGGAAAAAAGAGCCTAAAGTCCCCAGCCACTACCACTTGTGAATTTACGCCTCACATTTTTTTATCTGTTCCTCATAAAATCTGTGGTTTTCAAAATTTTTGTGGCATATCACTGAATAATTGAATTCACTAAATAATGACAGGCATTTGAATTTCAGACTTCATATTCTTTAGAAAATGCATGGTAACACAAATCCTTTTATTCTAGCAATTTTCCAAGTTTAGAAGATCAATATTTGAAATTTGTCCCTAATTTTGGAGCTATATTCCCCCATTATTGACTTTGTCCAGGTGTTTTGTGCTATATTGTTGAGAGCTATGGTGAGAAGTGAGATTGAATTCTGTATTCCTTCCCCCATTATTGGCTTTGTCCAGGTTTTTTGTGCTAAGAGGTTGAGAGCTATGGTGAGAAGTGAGAAATGAATTCACTAAATGATAGCCATTTACGTTTCATTCTTCCTGTCTTTCAGGAAACTGATGATTTGGCATAGTGGTATGTTGTTCTGACTGTAGTGCACAGGGTCCTGGGTTCAAGACCTGGCAGTGAAATTCATGGTGGTAACACATGTTATTCTAGCAACTTTTCAAAATTATACAAGCAATGTTTAAAATGTGGTTCATGCATTTTGTTTCATTGCCTACTGGAAAATGTTCAAACAATTTAAAATGAGCTCTAAAAAGTGTGCTGTATTATACAAGGAATATAATTTAACATCAGGAAGGTGTATCAAAGAACACATGCATGTTTCTTGTTTTGTGCGCAAGGGGCCAATGATTTGAAAACAGCCCAAAGGTAATCTTTATCCACCACTGGCCGATGCATTTTCTTTAGATATGGTGTGGGTTCCAATGCTGTTTCAATTAATGTGAGTTTCAAGGTAGAGACGTTTTAATGCAAAGTCTGTTTTCATTGTGAGACAATATTGCTTTGTTTAGCAAATATCTATTAGTGTTTGTGCATTGTGCTATAAAATGTAAAAATAAAATCCAAATAATCATTGTAGAAGTAAAGCAGCATGCACACATTAGTATTTATGGTAAATTGGGCAAAATAGCCAGGTAATGGGACACTGGAATGGCTGCAGGGGGGACTCTGGTGCCATATTTTGGTTGTCTGTTCTTCAGTTTGCATTTGAAAGTTGGTATCCCACAATTCCACTGGAGTGGGTGGGGGATACATAATTATGTATTCAAATTTTAAGTTAATCAGTGTACATAAATGTACCTATTTTTTCATGGGCCTTTTTCAGAGTTTTGATGTTTCCAGGTTGAGACGTATAGTTATGCATATATTTTTTTACCCATGTAGAAAATTTTCTGTACTGTATATTTGTAATTTTTGGCTGTAGCATTAATCCTACTTCTATGGAAGCTGAATAGCTAACTTGGTGATTATGCCCATCATTGACACCCTGTATAATATGTTAAACTTATCATGGACATCCTATATATATAATATGTTATATGTATCACTGACACCCTATATACAATATGTTGTACCTATCACTGACACCCTATATATGTTATACCTATCATGAACACTCAATACATAATATGTTATACACATCATTGACATCCTATATATTTATTTTTTATTTGACATTTGTTTACTGGGATGATCTGACTGGGTCTACAGAACCTGTTTTCAGCAGAGGCCCAGGGAGAAAAACTCCACATACAGTACAATGCAAATGCAGTATAATCCAATGCAATAAAAATTTCATTAGAAATACTAGACAAAAAAGTTGAAAGAAAAAACTGCTACAAGATAGATGTTGCAATATATTACTACACATCTAGACAATTCTATGCAGTTAAAACATTGCAGACAATAGTCACTCTCACCATACATGATGTAGACAGTGTCCAAAATAAAAATATATAGGTAGTGCAATGTGTGACACTAACTGTAATAGTACATGCAAAATAGAATGTTAGTTTCAGTTAGGAAAATAGCAGCCAGAAAGTTAGTAATGCAGATAGATAGTGACAGAGAGAGTTAAGAATAGCAATAAAGCATGAGAAGTAGCTTAATATGGTATAGAAGCAGAGAAGAAGTTAGAAGAGCCTTAGGATCTTGCAGTCTGTGAGGGACTGAAATGTGACAGAAGAGGAAGACCTGAGCATTAGGCAGGCTTTATGCAGCAGCATAGCCATGTATTTTTGAGATTACTTTTTAAAGTGGCTTTGAAATGTGTTAGTCCAGGCATAGACCTGGTAGCTAGACATAGTGAATTTCAAAGTATAGAGACAGGGTATGAATACAAAGAGTGACCAGGTTTTCTTGTGGGTTTTGAGACAGCTAAGAGATTTTCTTTTGAACGTAGGGATCAATTTGGTGTGTAAGGTGTGACTAGATTGGGTAGTGCAGGGCAGACAATAGGCTTGAAAATAAAGTTGTATAAGGTGGATAGCTGAATAAAGGTAAGTTGGTTGGAGAGTTCAAGCCAGTTTAATTCTAGGAGTGGTTTACAGTGGTGCATATTATATTTAGAGTTTGTGGCAAACTTTGCGACTTTGTTGTAGCACGGTTTCAACTTGCTTAGGGTAGAAATTTGTATGTTAGTTAAGATAGGGGCACCGTAAAGAAGGGAGGGAAGTAAACATGTTTTTGCAAGGATAGTTTTGGAGTGGGTGGCCATGGTGGTGCAGCGGTTAGCACTGCAGCCTCACAGCAAGAGGGTCTCCGGTTTGAACCTCAGCTGGGGTGCCTTCTGTGCGGAGTCTGCATGGTCGCGTGGTTTCCTCCCACATCCCAAAGACATGCTGTAGGTGAATTGGACACACTAAATTGGCCCTAGGTGTGGATGCATGTGTGTGTGTGTGTGTGTGTGTGTGTGTGTGTGTGTGTGTGTGTGTGCCTTCTGTGGAAGGTTGGGTGCCGGGATGGCAACTCAACACCGTAAAACCCCTCTGCCAATCATGAGTGGACAGGTGATCCACTGTGGCGACTCCTAAGTGGGAAAAAGCCGAAAGAAGAAAAAGAAGAAGTTTTGGTTGCTGCAGTAAGGAAATGTTTGCTTCTATACAACAGTCCCAGTTTTTGATGCGTTTTCTTTATATTTTGCTGTATATGGGGTCAAATGAAAGTTTGTCAATAATAACTCCTAGAAGTTTGGTTTCCTGCACTATTTCTATGACAGTGTTGTCAAATGCAAGGATGTTGAAATGAACAGTGACAGGGGAGGTGTGTTTTGCTGATGAAAAAGTACTAGTTTTGTCTTCTTTTGATTAAGAAAGAGTTGGGCATTTCTTAGCCAGAAATTTGACTGCAATAAAGGACTGCTGAGTTTTTGAAAGAAGTTCTGGTAGTGATTGAGCAGTGCAGATTATGGTGGAATTATCAGCGTACTGAATGAGGGTCCCAGAGTGAGAGGCAGTGTGAAAGATGTTTGTGAAAAAAAAAAATATATATATATATAT